>NC_041408.2:89850758-89888258 GCF_900747795.2 Erpetoichthys calabaricus
ATTTTGTGTTTACTTGTGTTATATTTGACTAATGGTTAAATGTGTTTGATGATCAGAAACATTTTGTGTGACAAACATGCAAAAGAATAAGAAATCAGGAAGGGGGCAAATAGTTTTTCACGCCACTGTATATATATATATATACACACACAGAATATATTTTTCTGTATTAACTACATGTTTTTTGTGCTTGTGTTTCATTTTATATTTTGTAATTATTTTGAGTTTATGGAAGTAGATGTATGGTTGCCAAAAACAAATTCAATGCCATTTATATAATTAAGTTCAAAGTTTCTAACAAAAAGAATGCTGTCATTTACTGCAACACGGATAAGAAGATCTGTTCTATAAATAAACTGCTGACTCCCCTCTATGAGCAGACATGACAAGATGTCTTGGAAATCCTCCTAGTTTTGTCCATTCTCCGAAGCATCTCCAATATGTCTCCAAGAATGATCAAATAATGATCGGTTTTGCTAAGACAGAGTCAAATTTGGAGGCCTGTTTATTCTGATTATTTCAAGCGGTGCTGTGAATTATGGAAGGGTATCATTGCTTATTAGGACCAGTCTCCTCTGCTGTATAAGGAGCTGTTTAAACAGACGTGTCCTTGTAACAGAAATGCAAAACACATCCGAGAGCTCCTACCGTCACTAATGGTCCGCATTTCCTGACTTGTTTGCAGAGACTGAATTTGTTCCAACAGGTTTTCTTTCTCCTGCTCCATAGCAGTAGCTGTATCACGTAACGCTTCAACCCTGTTTTAAAAAGACAGAAGTAAACAAAGTTTATTCAACTGAAAGAAATAATAAATATATTCTCTGGTCGTCTGTCACTATAAAAGGGAAGGCCACAGTAGAAGCCAAATAATGATTTTTATTATGAACAAATAACACTCTCAAATTTGCTTTATTCCAGGGATACAGCAACCTACAGAAGCAAAATCTGGCACAAGACAGAAACCAGTTGTGGATGAGGTGTCGGCCCACTGCACCAACACACACACACACCCACACCAGGCCATTATAGGACTAACAACCAACACAATACACACAACTCTGAGTGGTGATGAACAAAAAAAGAAAACAAAATACCTGAAAAAAAACATCACATCAACATGGAGAGAACATACACACGGATTATGAAAAGGCGCCGAATATGAACCCATGATGCCCTTGTGAGGCAGCAGCACTAACCACTACACCACCGTGATACCCTGCAATAATTCATTAATGTTACTTTTTATAATGCTCAGCAGAAAACTATCAGGGAAGTGTTTTTTTGTTTTTTTTTTTTCCGTTCCATATTTGGTCACTTTTTTCATGACGCCAATATTAAATCTTATTGTAGAATACACCCCGACATCGTCAAGAACCCAATGACAGAATATTTTAGTCCTGTGCCCTCGATGCCTCACTGGAATTCTGGCAATGACTGCGTTACAGATGAAGCGTCCTACCGGTGAATGTCCTGTACAAATTAAACTTACTGTAAATCTGTTAAATGTAGCACCACAAAACACCTCTGATGTTCTGACACTGCAGGGTGTCAATTACACGGGCACCTTTACCAGTGTCCTTGCCAATGTTAATGTTACCTTTCAGCGTTAACCTTCATCACTGAAGTCAGCAACACATGCCAGTGTAGATACAGTACTACAAAAATGGCAAAACTAATGGGATGTACAGTTGTGGCCAAAAGTTTTGAGAATGACCCAAGTGTTGGTGTTCACAAAGTTTGCTACATCAGTGTTTTTAGATCTTTTGGTCAGATGTTTCTCTGGGATACTGAAGTAGAATTAGAAACATTTCATGAGTTTCAAAGGCAATGACATTAAGAGTCCATATTTGCAGTGTTGGCCCTTCTTTCTTTTTCAAGACCTCCGCAATTCGCCCTGGCAGGCTGTTTGTTAATCAACTTCTGGGCCCAATCCCGACTGATGGCAGCTGCCCATTCTTGCATAATCAGAATTGGTGGGTTTTTGTTGGTCCACCTGCCTCTTGACCACATGTTCTCAATGGGATTAAAGGTCTGGGGAGTTTCCTGGCCATGGACCCAAAAAATTTCAACATCTTGTTCCCCAAGCCACTTACTTCTCACTTTTCCCTTATGGCCTGGTGCTCCATCATGTTGGTCACCAAACTATTCTTGGATGGTTGGGAGAAGTTGCTCTCGGAGGATGTTTTGGCTAATCACAAATATGATAACATTTTTGATATTTGATTTTTTTTACTGGTGGTCCTAGCCAGGGGTGTACCACAAAACTCTTGGCCCTATAGGTAAGCAGTCTCTGTGGGTCCCTTCCTGCCCCCCACACAGTAGACCCTGGGTAATCATTCCCCCCCCCCCCCAATGACACCCAGGGTCCTAGCCCTTTGAAGGCCATCCCCAGAAGGTTACAAATGTCCAATTTCTAACACAAATAAGTGGGGTATCATTTTAGACTATTTCAAGGTCAGTGATTACAAATATGATGTTATTTTTGAGTTCTGACCCTTTTACTAAAGATCTACCATCTATGACTGGGGTCCCCAATTCCGGTCCTGGAGGGTCCCAGTGGCTGCAGGTTTTCATTCTAACCTTTTTCTTAATTAGTGACCTTTTTTTGCTGCTAATTAACTTCTTTCAAGTTAATTTTAATTGACTTGCTTTTTTTTTTTAAAGATTTTTCCCCCTGAATTTCTTCATCGTTCCTCTGACTTGCTTCATTTCTTTCCTTAAATGGCACCCAAACAGAAATTAAATGTTAAGTGAGTGAGCCAACAGAAGACCACTGAAGTCAGGGCCTCGAACTCCAACCAAGTTCACTCTAACCAGTTGCTCAATTAGGCGCTGATCCTTGTCATTAATTAAACTCGTTCTTTAATTCCATGGCTTGTTGCTGCTCTCTTTGTGCAATAGCAGACATTTCCGAAATTGTTGATTTTCTCTTTTCTAAGAGCACTGCTAAAATATTTTGGGGTCCTGAGCAGATCAACATTTCTGAGAGCTTCATCTTTCTTTATTTTTCAGATACTGTATGATGGACACAGTTTGCTGGTCATGTTTTTGCTCATTTTGTATCTCATTGTTTGGCAGCTAAGTAAGGAAAAAGAAACAATTTGAGGGGTCTGAGTCTTCGAGAGCACGTCAATTAAAATGAATTGAAAAGAAGTTAATTAGCAGCAAAACAGGTCACTAATTAAGAAAAAGGTTAGAATGAAAACCTGCAGCCACTGGGACCCTCCAGGACCGGAGTTGGTGACCCCAGTCATAGATGGTAGATCTTTAGTAAAAGGGTCAGAACTGACCTTGAAATAGTCTAAAATGATACCTCACTTTTTTGTGTTACAAATGAATGGTTAGAATGAAAACCTGCAGCCACTGCTGCCCTTCAGGACTGGAGTTTGACACCCCTGGTCTTTGGTGCCCAAAGTTTGGACAACAGCAAACAATATCAAAAAATCAATGAAAAAAAAAAAAAACCTGTAACCCTAACCACGAGGTTACTCGTGTTGCATCAGCCATATGTCAAGTCTTCTACTCATATGTTCAAAATGCAATTGCTAAATAAATACCTACAGAAAATTACAGCAGTTCACAGGGGGTTGCCCTTTTGAACTAAAGACCTGGCACTCCCCCCAGTTAGGAGGTTAGGAGCAGGCGCATTGCTGCGTCCATTACATGACAAACCACCTCAGGATCCCAGATTAGGACCCCGGGTGCAGCCATGCGACTGGTGACACCTCAGCACCACACCAGTTCAGATGGAATGGTGGAACAGTGGAAGGTTTTTTTTATGGTGGCTGGAGTGCCAGTTCTGTCACCGGCCCCCAGGGTTTTCCCCTGCAGGTTGGGGGGCCTACACGCAGGGCCTAATGCAGATTAACTCAGGGAACTATGAGAGGGTAGCATATTACTGATTTGTATTACAATGGAGAATATTATGCCATTTAAATGGAAGCGCACATTGTCATATTTCCAATGTTAACTTAGAGAAAAGCCAAGCAAAATGACCCCTTTTATTGGCTAACTAAAAAGATTACAATATGCAAGCTTTCGAGGCAACTCAGGCCCCTTCTTCAGGCAAGATGTAATCAAATTTTTAGTTAGCCAATAAAAGGTGTCATTTTTGCTTGGCTTTTCTCTACATTCATAATGGCTAACAGGGAACAACACCCTAGTACTACAATGTTAACTTGCAACTATTCTTGCTTATTACGGACTTCTACCTTATGATGCAAATCTTTACATCACCAAACACCAGGAAAGTGTGCGCCTCACGCTAATTCAGACTTTTGTTTTTCATTTTAAACCTTCGTCTCTCAAAAACTGGAGCGTAGTTCTGTTGCGGATTTAAATAAATCAGTCAAGCACGCCTGTAATTTCTGCGCTATCGACATCACGGAGTGTCTTCTCTCTCCAACAACGAGCTTCGCGGCGGGGTCTGAAGGCTGTCGCGCACGTATCGCTTAGTTAACCATCGCTGCTTTTTAATTGCGGCACGATTTTTGCTTTTTAAACATAAGAAAGGCATAACGCGTATCGGGGCATTTTAAAAGTGCCTGCCGCGCCCGGCCGCTCGCTCGTGGTGCCCATGTGTGTTAGTAACGGGCGTGTCGTCCCCGCTTGGCTTCCCCCGAGTGTCACGAGCAGCTCGGATTCGTTATATTTAGCAACTCGGGATAATCATCCGGACAGCTGCTTGAATTAACTATTTTTAGACCCGGTTGAACAATTACACATAAACACACACACTCACACACTTGTTGCCTGCTGACTGAACGCTATGTGCTGTATAAGCGTGTTAAAGGCGTACGTGTTGCGAGACGAGAATGTCCAGGCATCATGCATGTGGCGTTTGTCTGTTCGTTTTCAGTGAGATGAACGGAAGACCCCGAGGGGCTCAGAATACCGACCACTTTTTTTTTTCTTTACCTGAGCTCCAGCAGATCCAAACACTCGAGTAACCGACTTGAGCGGTCCGCCATGGAGACGGAGCGACTGAAGCGGCTGTTCTTCTCCACATCGAGCATTTTCGTTTGTATTTTAGCTTGTGCCATGCCTGTGCGCGTAGAAGCCTCTACTCCCGATCCCCTGAGACTGCCAAGTTAGCGAGTGCAAATCTTTCCAGTCCTTTTCCCCTCTCCGGGGGCTGTCACTCAGGGGCCGACCGCCTGAAGCCAACATTTCCAAACAAGGGCTGGAGCGTCACCCGCCACACGTGCCTGTGGCCTCGTACCGACCACTGAAGGCAGGCAGGCGCGCGCGCGCCCTTAAACACTCCCGCGCGCGCCTTTTCCACACTCTTGGCGAGCGCAGGTCAGAAGGCTGCGGGCTCAGGCAATGCCGTCACCGTCGAACACCGAAAACGAAGACATCTCCGCCTTAACTTTATACCGGTAAGGTCGCGAGGAAACGTTGGTGTGGTGGTGAAGTGTGGGTGTTCTTGAAGCTTCAGAAGACCTTCAGAATGAAGCCTGGCCCTTGTCTTTGGACAGTTTTTGTTCTGGGCGGCTCTTCTGCTCGCTCCCAAATCCTTTGGAGTTATATACAATACAATACAATACAGTTTATTTTTGTATAGCCCAAAATCACACAGGAAGTGCCGCAATGGGCTTTAACAGGTCCTGCCTCTTGACAGCCCCCCAGCCTTGACTCTCTAAGAAGACAAGGAAAAACTCCCAAAAAAACCTAGTAGGGAAAAATGGAAGAAACCTCAGGAAAGGCAGTTCAAAGAGAGACCCCTTTCCAGGTAGGTTGGGCGTGCAGTGGGTGTCAAAAGAAGGGGGTCAATACAATACAATGCAGTACACAGAACAATTTCTCAATATAGTAAGAAATAAAAAAAAAAAAAAAAAATATATAAATTTTAGAAGTACAGAGCAGAATTTAACAGTAGATGATATATCCCATAATAAGATTTGTATTTGTATAGAGTCCTGGAGACCTCATCCTTCAAGCTGCCTCCCCCATTTGGCCATTCCACAGCTGAAACAGTGCTGGGCCAGCCAATCCGATGAAAGGACCCCTCTCTCCCACGATTCCTGCGATCCTCCATCTGGGATGACTTTTCCTTAGGCAGGCAAAACAACTTGGCAGGTGGGCAGTGGCACCAAGTGCCACATTTGAGTACCGAAAAGAAAAACAGAATAAGTGAGGGTTAGTATCCAATTCTAACTGTCATGTTACTTATGTTTAAGTGCTAATGACTAACAGCAGAGATGCAGTCTGTACAGTTAATCAGCAGCTCTAGTCAGGGTGTGCTAAACTGAAGTAGTGAGTCTTCAGCCGGGATTTAAAAGCTGAGACCGAAGGGGCATCTCTTATAGTAGCAGGCAGACCACTCCACAGTTTAGGGGTCCTGTAACTAAAAGCTCGACCTCCCACTGTTATTTTATTAATCCTTGGAATCATAAGCAGACCGGCATCTTGAGATCTTAATGTGCGCTCTGGTTTGTAAGTCATGATAAGTTCAGACAAGTAAGCCCCAAGTTATATGGGGAGGCCGCTTGATGGATGAGGTCTCCAGCACTCTAAATATATCTAAATTTTATTATGTGATATCATCTACTGTTAAATTCTGCTCCATACTTCTAATTTTTTTAATTTTTATACTGTACTGAGGATTTGTTCTCATCTGTGTATTGTATTGTATTGACCCCCTTCTTTTTGACACCCACTGCACGCCCAACCTACCTGGAATGGGGGTCTCTCTTTGAATTGCCTTTCCTGAGGTTTCTTCCATTTTTTCCCTACAAGGGGTTTTATGGGAGTTTTTCTTTTGTCTTCTTAGAGAGTCAAGGCTGTCAAGAGGCCGGGCCTGTTAAAGCCCATTGCGGTTGCGGCACTTCTTGTGTGATTTTGGGCTACACACAAATAAATTGTATCGTATATGGCGACTATAAAGTGGCCCAATTAAGAGTGAGTGTGGACATGGACCCTGCATTGTGCCCTAAACTGCTAGAGTTTGCTCTAGTTCCCCATAGACCCCGCGATGCCAGAGGGTCTGCATTTTTCTTGCCAAGCTGAGGCCAACAAGTAGCCCAAAAGTACCAAAACTAGCCCAATAAAACTTAACAAATTGAGCAATATAACAAATATAATCAAAACACATCATTTTTCCACTACTGCAGTTTTCTTGTATTTGAAGATCATTGCAAAAATATTCTATATTTTCTCCAAGCAAACTGCATAAATTCGTTTCCTTCACTATAATGTCAGTCACAGCCAGTGACACAACATGACATTCAGTGCAGCATAGATAGATAGATAGATAGATAGATAGATAGATAGATAGATAGATAGATAGATAGATAGATAGATAGATACTTTATTAATCCCGATGGGAAATTCACAGTGACATTAAGGAACAGTGCCAGAGCTAATGCAAATGCCATAAAATAAGAATCATGCTAAAAGGAAAGCATAAACAAATAAACGTAGTACGTGTAGAACAAACAGACAATAAAATGAATTGTTCGTGGTATTCAAGGTGCAAGACACCATTTTGTGTCTGGCTGTAGGACAATGTTGGCTTCTAACAAGAAATACCTTAACAGCATTGTAGGAAAGGATATACGTTTTAGAATATTGTCAACTAGGGGAAATTTAAAGCATCGAGGTCATCACTGTCATTGTCTTCCGTTGGTGAAGCGTAGATGTGTACAGCTAACCGCAGTTCAGCAACCTTGACTGTGCTGTCAACAACGACCGTCTCCGCCGACTTGACATCTGATGTCAAAAAGACTTCGAGCATTAGAATGAGGGGCTGTGTTTTGCGACTGTGCTTTTCAGTTTGCGCAAATCACCCCGATGAGCACGAGTTTCTCATCGGCAATACTTGCAGAAAGCTTTTGTAGTGTCTGCTGGGAATTCTCTAGATCCAGTCCTTAAATTCCGCTTCTTTTTCCCCACTCTGGACAGTTCATCCGCTTGTATTTTGACCACTTACCCATGATAACGATTTGATTAAACGAGACGTTCCAAACTTTTTATCAGTGTTCGATGTAACCGATAACTAGCAAATAATCAATGAAACGTATCTTTGAAAGAATACAAGTCCGTACATTTATTTTCAGACAACGGCATACAATAACCGTTGGATACAACGTCATCCGTGAGGTTGAACTATCGCCCAAAAACTCGCACACACACAGCTTTTAAAACTAGCCCAAAAACCGCAACCACCTAAATTTTCTCACAACGGTACTTGAAAAGAAGCCCAATTTGGCGTGAAAACCGCCCAACTGGCAACACTGCTAAGACCCTATATTTGATTAAATAGCTTTGAGGGTCGATCTGTCCATCCATCCATTTTCTAAATTCACTTATCCAAAGTCTGCTCATGCCTTTATTACTTCCGACTTTGGCCGATCACCCCATGCTATTTCGCAAAACTGGCTGGCCAAATCCCAAAATCAAGGAAAGACTGGACATTGGCCATCTCCCGATTTGACTGATGTAAGAAAGGCGCTATATCGCACCTGACCCGGCACAGACTCGACACAGGAGGCACGTATAAAATAAAAAGACTTATTTTTCTTCAGCTGGCGTGTACGTCTTCCCCGTAATCCCCCAAGCCACAACACAGTCCCAAGCACTGAGCACTGAGTCACCACACTCCTCCAACAGCCTCGTCCTCCTTCCACCCGACTCTGGGCGCTGAGTGGTGGTCGCTGGCTCCCTTTTATTGGGTACCTGGAAGTGCTCCAGGTGGATGATTGGTGACATCCGGCTGCACTTCCGGGTAAGGCGAAACCAGTGCCCAAAAGGGGCCAACTGCTCCCTGGCGGCGCCTGCAGAACCCCACAATGCTGCACAGAACTCCAACCCCCATGAAGCCCTGGGGGAGTCTGAGGCACCGCTGCAACCCAGGGAGGCTGCCAGCTAGCATCCAGGGGGTGATACTGGGCTTCCCACCCTTGTCCCCCTGGCAGATGTGGTGAAGGGGCGTCCCAGCCAGACATCTGTCACACCAGACACTTCCCATTTTGGCCGATTTCGGGTTTTGGCCGTAATGTATACAGTATACAGGGTGTCCCAAAAGTCACTATACACTTTTAATAAATTCCTAAAAATTACACAAGAAACTGAGTTTATTAATATTTCTAGCATCAACAAAGGAGTCGTTGCAGTTTTACTTGCTAGGCCTACCATCACGTTCCAACGCCTTGAAGTCTACTTGTATAGCTCCACATGAGTGACTCCATCTTCGACAACTTTCAGCCACCTCGCCGACGTTTTGCAGCAGCTCTTCCCCGACCTCGCTGCAGGCTGTGCGGATTCTTTCCTCAAGCTGTGACAGGTTACGGGGCTTAGTGGCATACACCTTGCTTTTGATAGAGCCCCACAAGGCGTAAGGTCAGGGGAGCGCGGAGCCCATTCGAGGGCATCCATCAGTCAGGAAATCTCTGACTAACCTGGCAAAGTGTGGAGGGGCTCCGTCTTGTTAAATAAAAAGACATTAGCAAGGTCACTCCTCGCCTGAAGTCGTGGCCTGGAACGAAATAAGAAAAGAGGAAGTGTGGATGTAGTGGATTCACAAAGTGTCAAGACCCCCTTCACTTTTTGCCCACTTTGTTACAAGTTTAACTTCAAATGGATACATTTAATGTTTTTGCCCATCAGCTAACAATAATGAAGTTCAGTAAAAATCAAAGACCGGAACATTCTCACTTATAGAAGTTGCTTTGGCACTCCAGACTGTGCTCACGTGTTATTATGTTTCTCCTACTAGCTCGGCTCATCCTACAGAAGAGCTCCTGCAGCACAAATTCCTGAAAAAAATGAATGAGAGAAAGGAGTCGGAACACACAGGACACTGCAGTTTGCTGCATAAACACTGACCGCTCAGAGTGGCCATACTGACCCATCTGCTGCCAAAAGCGCTGACAGCCGTGAGCATCAGGACTACAGCAAGGGGTAATGGAAGAATGTGGCCTGGTCTGACAAATCATATTTTCTTTTAGATCATGTGAATGGCCTGCGGTGGGCTGGCACCCTGCCCGGGGTTTGTTTCCTGCTTTGCGCCCTGTGTTGGCTGGGATTGGCTCCAGCAGAACCCCCGTGACCCTGTAGTTAGGATATAGCGGGGTTGGATAATGGATGGATGGATAGCCGGCTGTGTGTGTGTGTGTTGTTTACCTGGGAAGGAGTTTGGCAGCAGAATGCACAATTGGAAAGAAGCAAGCCAGCGGAGACAGTGTGATGCACTGGACCAGGGGTGTCAAACTCCAGGCCTGGAGGGCCGCAGTGGCTGCAGGTTTTCATTCTAACCCTTTTCCTAATCAGTGACCAGTTTTCACTGCTAATTAACTTCTTTCCCTTTCAGTTTAATAGCCCTGTTTTTAAGGATTCAGTCCTCTGAATTTATTTGTTTCTTCATTAAATGGCAGCCAAACAGAAATGAGATGTGAAACAAGCCGACAGATGACCAGCTAAACTGAGATTTCAAACTCCAACCAATCTCTTAATGAGAAGCTGATTGTTGCTGTTAATTAAACCCGTTATTTAATTCCATGGCTTGTTGCCGCTCTTATTCTGCCACAGCAGACATTTCCAAAACTGTTGATTTTTCTGTTTTTTCTAAGAACATCGTCAAAATGTTTTGGTGACCTGAGAGTTCGACCTTAACGTGACCATCACCTTTATTTTAAGAAATTGTGTGATTGGCACAGCTGGTCATGTGGCGGCTTGTTTGTGTCTCATTATTGTTTGGCTGCTAATTAAAGAAAAATAGACAACTATGGGGCCTGATTCATGCTAATTAAAACTAAGGCAAAAGCAGTTAATTAGCAGAAGAAACGGGTCACTAATGAAGAAGATGGTTAGAATGAAAACCTGCAGCCACTGCGGCCCTCCAGGACTGGAGTTTGACACCCATGCCCTAGCACTCATGTGGATGTTACTTTAATAAGAATTCTTTGAATTTCATCCATCCATCCATTTTCCAACCCGCTGAATCCGAACACAGGGTCACGGGGGTCTGCTGGAGCCAATCCCAGCCAACACAGGGCACAAGGCAAGGAACCAATCCCGGGCAGGGTGCCAACCCACCGCAGTTCTTTGAATTTATATAGCGCTTTTCTCACTACTCAAAGCGCTCAGCAATTGCAGGTTAAGGGCCCAACAGAGCAGAGTCCCTATTGGCATTTACAGGATTCAAACCGGCGACCTTCCGATTGCCAGTGCAGATCCCTGGCCTCAGAGCCACCACTCCGCCTACTTTGACACCTACCACATACACTCTATTGCCAAAAGTTTTGGGACGCCTGCCTTTCCACCCACATGAACTTTAATGCCATCCCATTCTTAATCCATAGGCTTTAATATGGAGTCGGCCCACCCTTTACAGCTCTAACAGCTTCAGCTCTTCTAGGAAGGCTTTCCACAAAGGTGTAGGAATGTGTTGATGGGAATTTGTGACCAGGAGAGCATTTGTGATGTTGACCGAGAAGGCCTGGCTCGCTCACAGTCTCCGGAGTCTTGAATTCATCCCAAAGGTGTTCTGCCGGCTTGAGGTCAGGGCTCTCTCTGTGCAGGTCAGTCAAGTTCCTCCACACCAAACTCGCTCCTCCATTTCTGTATAGACCTTTCTTTGTGCCCTGGTGCCAGCACAGTCATGTTGCCATCCCCAAACTGGTCCCACAAAGTTGGGAACTTGAAATTGTCCAAAATGGCTTTATATGCTGAAGCACTAAGAGTTCCTTTCACTGGAACTAAGGGGCCAACCCCAACCATAATCCCACCCCACCAAACTGTACACTTGGCACAGTGCAGTCAGGTGAGGTGAGTCTCGTTCTCCTGGCCAGACTCGTCCATTGGATTGCGCGATTCGTCACTCCAGAGGACACGTCTGCCCTGCTCTCAAGTCCAGTGGCTGGTGGGCTTTACACCACTGCATCTGACACTTTACATCAGGGGTAGGCAACGTCGGTCCTGGAGTGCCACAGTATGTGCAGGTTTTTGTTCCAACCCAGTTCCTTAACGAGAACTCAATTATTGCCGATGAAGCACATATTGCTTAAGTGACATTTTAATGCTTCATTTTAGTGGTCTCGCTTGTTAAGGTTCTCCAACCTTAATTGCTTATTTCAATCTTAAACTGCTGCATTCAGTGTTTTAATTGCTCCTTATTAGCAATAAGATGTAAAAGACAAAGCAGCCAGCAGTTCTCCAGCTAGCTTTTTTCCAATTACATCTGTGTGTGTTCATCATGCACGGTTTGATTTAATAAAACACTTAATAGAAAAATGTGACAGACTGAAAATGATCTGTTTTAGGCTTCAAATCATTTGGATGATATCCTTGGAAAGGAAAAAAATCTACGATATAAAAGCCTTACATTGCACAGACTAACAAGCCATAAAATTAAATAAGGTCTGAGATTGGCAATGATTGGTTTCTAATTAAGCAATTGGGTTGAATGAAAACCTGTAGCTACTGCGGCTCACCAGGACCGACATTGCCTACCCCTGTTTTACATCTTATTGCTAATAAGGAGCAATTAAAACACTGAATGCAGCAGTTTAAGATTGAAATAAGCAATTAAGGTTGGAGAACCTTGACAAGCGAGACCACTAAAATGAAGCATTAAAATGTCACTTAAGCAATATGTGCTTCATCAGCAATAATTGAGTTCTCGTTAAGGAACTGGGTTGGAACAAAAACCTGCACATACTGCGGCACTCCAGGACCGACGTTGCCTACCCCTGCTTTACATTGTACTTGGTGATGTCAGGCTTGGCTGCAGCTGCTCGGCCATGGAGACCCTCTTCCATGAAGCTCTCTCTACGCTGCACTGTTCCTGACTTTTGGAGGTCTGTAGCTGTTGACTCTGCAGAAAGGTGGTGACTTCTGCCCACCTCAGCATGTGCTGTCCCCGCTCGTAATCACCGTGGCCTACCGCTTTGTAGCTGTTGTTCCGAATCACTTCCACTTTGTTCTAATACCACTGACAGTTGACCATGGAATACCTAGTAGTGAGGACATTTCACAAATGGACTTACTGCACAGGTGGCATCATCTCACAGTACCAGGCTTGAACTCACTGGGCCCCTGAGAGCCACCCATTCTGTCACAAATGTTTGTAGAAGCTGTCTGCAGGCCGAGGTGCTTGAGTTTATACACCTGTGGCCATGGAAGTGATTGGAACACCTGAACTCAGTGATTTGGAGGTCAGGGGGGGTCCCGATACTTTAAAGGTTGTTGCAGACCACATACACCCCCTTCCTAGCAATGATATGTCCTGATGGCAGTGGCCTCTTTCAGCAGGATAAAGAAAGGATCCTGCCACACTGAAAGCACTGTTCAGGAATGCTTTGAGGAACATGACAAAAGACCTCAAGGTGTTGGCTTGACCTCCAAATTCCGAAGCTCTCGGTCCATCTGTGGGATGTGCTGGAAAAACAAATTCAATCCATGGAGGGCCTTCCTCACAACTTGCAGGACTTAGCGGATCTGCTGCTAACAACTTAGCGTCAGATGCCACAGGAAACCTTCAGGGGTCGCGTGGAGTCCATGCCGGGACAGGTTTTGGCAGCAGGAGGGGAGCCAACACAAAATTGGGCAGGTGGGTTTAATGTTGTGGCTGATGTCAGTATATATACTGACAAGTGCATCTCAATAAATTAGAATATCATCGAAAAGTTCATTTATTTCAGTAATTCAAAAAGTATAACTCCTGTGTTACAGAGATTCATTACACACAGAGTGATAGACTTCAAGCGCTTATTTCTTTTCATTTTGCTGATTACGGCCTACAGGTAATGAAAATAAGATAAAATAAGATGCTGCAGATGTTCTATCAAACAGTTGTGGCGAGCGCCCTCTTCTACGCAGTGGTGTGCTGGGGAGGCAGCATTAAGAGGAAAGACGCCTCACGCCTGCACAAACTGGTGAGGAAGGCAAGCTCTATTGTTGGCATGGAGCTGGACAGTTTAACATCTGTGGCAGAGCGAAGGGCGCTCAGCAGGCTCCTATCAATTATGGAGAATCCACTGCATCCACTAAATAATGTCATCTCCAGACAGAAGAGCAGCTTCAGCGACAGACTGCTGTCACTGTCCTGCTCCACAGACAGATTGAGGAGATCGTTCCTCCCCCAAACTATGCGACTGTTTAATTCCACCAGGGGGGGTAAACGTTAATATTTAACATTATACATAGTTATTGTCTGTTTTTTTTTTTTCACCTGTATTATTATCATTCTTTAATTTAATATTATTTATTGTATCAGTATGCTGCTGCTGAAGAATGTGAATTTCCCATTGGGATTAATAAAGTATCTATCTATCTATCTATCTATCTATCTATCTATCTATCAAAACTCAAAATTCAGTATCTCAGAAAATTAGAATATTACATAAAATGATTTTTAATACAGAAATGTTGGCCTACTGAAAGTCTGTCCATGTACGCACTCAACACTCGGTCGGAGCTCCTTCTGCATGAATTACTTAGCGCTTTGAGTACTGAGAAAAGCGCTATATAAATGTAATGAATTATTATTATTATTATTATTACTTCATCAATGTGGTGTGGCATGGAGGTGATCAGCCTGATCTGTGTGGCAACTGCTGAGGTGTTATGGAGGCCCAGGATGCTTGGATCGTGGCCTTCATCTCGTCTGCATTGTTGGCTCTGGTGTCCCTCATCTTCCTCTTGATAGATTCTCTGTGGGGTTTAGGTCAGGCGAGTTTGCTGGCCAATCAAGCCCAGTGATATCCACCATGGTCACTAAACCAGGTGTTGGTACTTTTGGCAGTGTGGGCAGGTGCCAAGTCCTGCTGGAAAATGAAATTAGTATCTTCATGAAGCTTGTCAGCAGAAGGAGGCATGAAGTGCTCCAAAATGTCCTGGCAGACGGCTGGCTGCGCTGACTTTATAAAACACAGTGGACCAACACCAGCAGATGACATGGCTCCCCAAATCATCACTGACTGTAGAAACGTCACACTGGACCTCAAGCAAATTGGATTCTGTGCCTCTCCACTATTCCTCCAGACTCTGGGACCTTGATTTCCAATTGAAATACAAAATTGACTTTCATCTGTAAAGAGGACTTTGAACCACCGAGCTCTTAACAGTCCAGTCCATTTTCTCCTTAGCCCCCAGGTAAGACACTTCTGACGTTGTCACTGGTTCAGGAGTGGCCTGACACAAGGAATGCTGTGACAGTTGTAGCCCACGTCCCCGATACACATGTCTGTGTGTGTGTGTGTGTGTGTGTATGTGTGGTGGCTCTTGAACCGACTCCAGCCACAGTCCCTCAAATTCTTCAATGGGCTCTGCTTCCCAATCCTCTCAAGGCTGTGGTTATCCCTGTTGCTTATACGCCTTTTTCTGCTGCCACATTTTTACCTTCCACTCAACTTTCTATTAATATGCTTGGATACAGCATACAGTGGTGTGAAAAACTATTTGCCCCCTTCCTGATTTCTTATTCTTTTGCATGTTTGTCACACAAAATGTTTCTGATCATCAAACACATTTAACCATTAGTCAAATATAACACAAGTAAACCCAAAATGCAGTTTGTAAATGGTGGTTTTTATTATTTAGGGAGAAAAAAAAATCCAAACCTACATGGCCCTGTGTGAAAAAGTAATTGCCCCCTGAACCTAATAACTGGTTGGGCCACCCTTAGCAGCAATAACTGCAATCAAGCGTTTGCGATAACTTGCAATGAGTCTTTTACAGCGCTCTGGAGGAATTTTGGCCCACTCATCTTTGCAAAATTGTTGTAATTCAGCTTTATTTGAGGGTTTTCTAGCATGAACCGCCTTTTTAAGGTCATGCCATAGCATCTCAATTGGATTCAGGTCAGGACTTTGACTAGGCCACTCCAAAGTCTTCATTTTGTTTTTCTTCAGCCATTCAGAGGTGGATTTGCTGGTGTGTTTTGGGTCATTGTCCTGTTGCAGCACCCAAGATCGCTTCAGCTTGAGTTGACGAACAGATGGCCGGACATTCTCCCTTCAGGATTTTTTGGTAGACAGTAGAATTCATGGTTCCATCTATCACAGCAAGCCTTCCAGGTCCTGAAGTAGCAAAACAACCCCAGACCATCACACTACCACCACCATATTTTACTGTTGGTATGATGTTCTTTTTCTGAAATGCTGTGTTCCTTTTACGCCAGATGTAACGGGACATTTGCCTTCCAAAAAGTTCAACTTTTGTCTCATCAGTCCACAAGGTATTTTCCCCAAAAGTCTTGGCAATCATTGAGATGTTTCTTAGCAAAACTGAGACAAGCCCTAATGTTCTTTTTGCTTAACAGTGGTTTGCATCTTGGAAATCTGCCATGCAGGCCGTTTTTGCCCAGTCTCTTTCTTATGGTGGAGTCGTGAACACTGACCTTAATTGAGGCAAGTGAGGCCTGCAGTTCTTTAGACGTTGTCCTGGGGTCTTTTGTGACCTCTCGGATGAGTCGTCTCTGCGCTCTTGGGGTAATTTTGGTCGGCCGGCCACTCCTGGGAAGGTTCACCACTGTTCCATGTTTTTGCCATTTGTGGATAATGGCTCTCACTGTGGTTCGCTGGAGTCCCAAAGCTTTAGAAATGGCTTTATAACCTTTACCAGACTGATAGATCTCAATTACTTCTGTTCTCATTTGTTCCTGAATTTCTTTGGATCTTGGCATGATGTCTAGCTTTTGAGGTGCTTTTGGTCTACTTCTCTGTGTCAGGCAGCTCCTATTTAAGTGATTTCTTGATTGAAACAGGTGTGGCAGTAATCAGGCCTGAGGGTGGCTACGGAAATTGAACTCAGGTGTGATACACCACAGTTAGGTTATTTTTTAACAAGGGGGCAATTACTTTTTCACACAGGGCCATGTAGGTTTGGATTTTTTTTTCTCCCTAAATAATAAAAACCATCATTTAAAAACTGCACTTTGTGTTTACTTGTGTTATATTTGACTAATGGTTAAATGTGTTTGATGATCAGAAACATTTTGTGTGACAAACATGCAAAAGAATAAGAAATCAGGAAGGGGGCAAATAGTTTTTCACACCACTGTAAATATAAATAATATATAAATACATATAAACAAACATATCTATATCTATCTATCATATACACACACACACATACACAGTCGTATGAAAAAGTTTGGGATCCCCTCTCAGCCTGCATAATAATTGACTCTCCTTTCAACAATAAAGATAACAGTGGTCTGTCTTTCATTTCCTAGGAACATCTGAGTACTGCTGTGTTTTCCAAACAAAGATTTTTAGTGACGCAGTATTTAGTTGTATGAAATTAAATCAAATGTGAAAAACTGGCTGTGCACAAATGTGTGTCCCCTTGTCATTGTGCTGATTTGAATGCCTGTCACTGCTCAATGCTGATTACTTGGTGTGATGAGCTCATTAAGCCTTGAACTTCATAGACAGGTGTGTCCATCATGAGATATAAAGGTATTTAAGGTGGTCAATTACAAGTTGTGCTTCCTTCCCTTTGACTCTCCTCTGAAGAGTGACAGCATGGGATCCTCAAAGCAACTCTCCAAAGATCTGAAAACAAAGATTGTCGAGTCTCCTGGTTTAGGGGAAGGCTACAAAAAGCCATCTCAGAGGTTTAAACTGTCAGTTTCTGTAACTGTAAGGAATGGAATCAGGAAATGGAAGGCCACAGGCACAGTTGCTGTTAAACCCAGCAGGTCTGGCAGGCCAAGAAAAACACAGGAGCGGCATATGAGCAGGATTGTGAGAATGGTGACAGACAAGCCACAGATCACCTCCAAAGACCTGCAAGAACATCTTGCTGCAGATGGTGTATCTGGACATCGTTCTACAATTCAGCACAATTTGCACAAAGAACATCTGTATGGCAGGGTGATGAGAAAGAAGCCCTTTCTGCACTCACGCCACAAACAGAGTCGCTTGTTGTATGCCAATGCTCATTTAGACAAGCCAGATTCATTTTGGAACAAAGTGCGTTGGACTGATGAGACAAAAATTGAGTTATTTGGTCAGAACAAAAAGAGCTGTGCAAGGCAGAAGAAGAACACCTGCTACCTACTGTCAAATTTGGTGGAGGTCCCATCATGCTGTGGGGCTGTGTGGCTAGTTCGGGGACTGGGGCCCTTGTTAAAGTCGATGGTCGGATGAATTCAACCCAATATCAACAAATTCTTCAGGATAATGTTCAAGCATCAGTCACAAAGTTGAAGTTACGCAGGGGTTGGATATTCCAACAAGACAATGACCCAAAACACAGTTGGAAATCTACAAAGACATTCATGCAGAGGGAGAAGTACAATGTTCTGGAATGGCCGTCACAGTCCCCTGACTTGAATATCAGAGAAAATCTATGGGATGATTTGAAGCAGGCTGTCCATCAAACTGAACTGAACTGGAGAGATTTTGTATGAAGAATGGTGAACAATACCTCCATCCAGAATCAGACACTCATCACAGGCTATAGGAGGACAGCGTCTAGAGGACAAAAGGAGGCTCAGCTAAGTATTGATGTCATATCTCTATTGGGGTGCCCAAATTTATGCACCTGTGTAATTTTGTTATGATGCATATTGCATATTTTCTGTTAATCCAATAAACTTAATGTCACTGCTGAAATCCTACTGTCTCCATAAGGCATGTCAGATATTAAAAGGAAGTTGCTACTTTGAAAACTCTGCCAATGAGAAACAAAAATCCAAAAAATTAAGAGGGGCTCCCAAACTTTTCCTTATGACTGTATATATATGTGTGTGTATATATTATATATTATATGTATAATGTGTGTGTGTGTGTGTGTATACACACACAGTGTATGAAACAGTGCATTCAGAAAGTATTCAGACTCCTTTTTTACCCACAATGCTTTGTTGCAGTCTTGTGCTAAAATAATTTACATTTATTTTTCCCTCTACAAGCAATACTCAATACCCCAGAATGACAAACCAAACACACGAGTTTAGACGTTTTTGCAAATGTATTAAGTTTTCAGACCCTTTACTCAGTCCTTAGACAGTCTGGAGTCACCTTAGGTATGACGTGACAAGCTTTGCACGTCTGTATTTCTGCCATTCTCCTTTGGGCTCATCAGACCAGAGACTCTTGTTTGTCACAGTCTCCGAGTCTTTTAGCTCCAAGTGGGCGTTCCCAATTTTTTTTTTTACTGAGAGGCAACAATGATATATAGTGTCGGTTTAGTGGAGTGCTATAGTGATGGTTGTCCTTCTGGAAATTTCTCTCATCCCCACACAGGTTATGTGGGGCTCTGCCAGAGCGACCATTAGATTCTCGGTCATATCTCTTACCGTGGCCCTTCAATCCCTGGTTGCTCAGTCTGTTTGGGTGGCCAGCTCTGTTCCGAACGTTTTTCACTTAAAATTTATGGAGGCCACTGAGCTCTTGGGATGCTACAGAAGTTTTTGTTTTCAGTATTCCTCAGTTCTGTGCGAGACACACAATCTCGTCTCAAAACTCTGTAGGCAGTTCTTTTGACCTCACGGCTTGGTTTTTACTCGCATGAGCCAAAGCAAAGGGTCTGAATACTTGTGTCAAAAGAAATATTTCAGTTTTAGATTTTGAACAAATTTGCAAAAATTTCTAATATTTTGTTTTCACTATTTCATCCTGGAGTATTGTGTGCTGCTCAATGTGGGTAAACTATGAATCTGAACAATTTTAACATAAAGATACAAAATAAACTGTTAAAAAAAAAAGTGAAAGGGTCTGAATACTCACGGTATGTGCATCTGAAGATCACCTTGGCAGCTTTGATCAGGTATGCAGTTCCACCCCTGGACAAGATGGGGCACTGTCACTAACTGTCCAGTCTCTTCCCTCCACAGCTCAGCAAAGGAGATGACTCCCCATTACTCCAAAAGGTCCTTCCCCTTCCGGTCCAGAACAAATAAACACAGCCGACCCCAGAAGAAGGTACTCACTTGTGACCCAAGCCTTTGACAGGATGGAGCTCCCCAGTCAGACCCACACCGACTGGCTATACCTTTGTTGTGAGTTACTGCACCGCCAAGCACCTGTTTATTTTGTTGAAGTTGTTTCTGCCCTTTTTGTTGCCTCACAAACAGGTTGGCACCACACCTATTGTTAGGATATTGCAAGTCAATCTGTTCCATAGTACATACTGTATATACTTGCGGATAAATCGCGTCTTGATTTTACTGTATAATTTCCGGTATTTTATAATGTCGGTCGTGTAAGTCGAATGCAGAAAACTCATGCTACTGGTAGAAGGGATTACGATATGCTAATGCCCACCTGAGAGAGTAACCACGGAGCACACGGCCTTTTCTTTCCATGTATTGTGCCTACGTGACCACACTGTAACACCCAAACTATTCCGAAGCAACGTTTGCACCGATTTGTGTTTTTGTATCTCACACCCTCATACACCTTTATCGTAAGAGCATCCCTTATCTACGATGGAGCATTCGATCAGAAGAAAATATAAAGCTGGTTTAAAATTAAAAGTCGCTTAAGTGGCAAAAGAAATTGGTAACAAAATTCAATGTGTCTGAGAAACTGGTGCCACATTGGAGGAGGCCAGAAGATCTCGTTAGGGGTCGCCACAGCGGATCATCTTCTTCCATATCTTCCTGTCCTCCCCATCTTGCTCTGTCACCCCCATCACCTGCATGTCCTCTCTCACCACATCCATAAACCTTCCCTTAGGCCTTCCTCTTCTCCTCTTCCCTGGCAGCTCTATCCTTAGCACCCTTCTCCCGATATACTCAGCATTTCTCCTCTGCACATGTCCAAACCAAGAAGATAAAAATAAAAAATAAGTGTTGTGTTTTTGAACGGGCGTTTAAGTCGGGGGCTGATTTTATGATTGATTTTTCGGGTTTCAAGACCGACTTATACATGAGCAGATACGGTACATACATATACGCATATACTGACACACACACTGACATTGAGTGTAATCCTAGAATCCTTTCAATTACATGAGCTCATGTGCTAAAGTAAAACCTGCTAAAGTTACTAATCCATAAAGTATGGACAATACTAAATAATTACAAACACCTACTAAAGAAAATACTTTATTTTAAATAATATATATTACATAAAAGTTATATAAACATTTCTTTAAATGAAAGATTAAAGAGTGAAGAACATAGAAGAAACCAGTGTGACACCTAACATTAAAACACATATAAAAGTTACCATGCACTACATAATGTACCACACATGACATCGTAATGTTTTATAGCCCCTTCTCACGTTCACATTTCCTCAAGGCTTCTCTTAAGAGCTTCTTCCAATTCAGCATCTGACAAAATAAATACGCAAGAAATACAAACTTAAAAAAAAAAAAAAGGGATAACCTGAATGCAATTTACAAGCCATGGAAACGATTTCCACGAAAGTCAACTTAATTCTTAAAGTCAGCTACGTTTATTTTACATCCTGGCTATCCCCAAACATGGTTTATGAAAACAATTTTCTATATTATGTGAATTTTTACTAATTTGCATTTGTTCTTTGGCGATGTACGAGTATAGAAGTTTTAAGCTGCTGTACGTTTACAGACATTTGCCTGCAAAAACCGAAATCAACAATCTCTCGTATGTGACATTCACATTCATACAACATGAGCAGGTCAGTCTGTATAAAAATATGGGACTTCTATGACAAGTAAAGATGTTTGCTTACTGACTGCAGGCTAAGAAATAACTGATAAGATCTTAACAAATGGCAGGAATGAAACAGAAGATTTACTGAACTTTAAGAGTCCTACCTACAGGTGAACACTGACATGGTCAACAAATAATTTCTCAATAACACCAGCTCATCAGAGAGAAGAGACAGAAGCAAACATTAGCAAAGGGAGAAGAAATCCCAGGAAAGTGGAAAGACTGCAGTACAGAACTGAGGCAGTAGACAGAGAAACTCTGGC
This sequence comes from Erpetoichthys calabaricus, assembly GCF_900747795.2. Taxonomy (NCBI): domain Eukaryota; kingdom Metazoa; phylum Chordata; class Cladistia; order Polypteriformes; family Polypteridae; genus Erpetoichthys; species Erpetoichthys calabaricus. The sequence continues at coordinate 89,872,620 of NC_041408.2, forward strand.
AAAAGTAAAGCCATTTATATGAAGCCACCTGATATCAAAAACCAAGAAGAGAGAAGAAAACAAGATCGAATTACCTCAGATATCAAACAAGGTCGTCTCAAAAACATAATTTATAGTGCAGTGATTGTAGAAAGAAGTGGCAAGCAGGACTGGGAATGTAGTGCTAAAAGATGATTCCTCAGGACATTCACAATATATAAATTATGGAGGTTGGCAGAAATTTGTGCAAAGAGGATTCCACCAATAACTGTCCTTAAAAAAGCTCATTACGTCTATACTCTGGTAAATAAGAAATCAATAATGGAATGAATGATCTGTACACAGTCACAGGATAAACCAGGGGCTATGGAGTCGGAATCAATTGTGAGGTTACTAAAAATGTAAAAAAGAGCCAGGCCTTTAATGACCTCTTGGGCACGGCCATCAGCAGTGTGTCTGTCTGCGGAGAGAGTGTCGACCTCATCATTCAGAGGTTTATTTACCTCGGCAGTGACATTCATGTGACTCTGGTGACTCTTCATACACAGTCAGTAGATGGATTGGGAGAGCATGGGGGTGGGTCATGAGATCGCTGGAAAGGCGTGTATGGCACTCCTGATATCTCAACAAAATGACGAAGGTCCGAGTCTTTAGAGTCCTGGTGCCCCCTGTTTGTGAGACATGGCCGCTATCCAGTGACCTGAGACGAAGACTGGACTCCTTCATGTGGGTCTCTTCAGAGGGTTCTTGGGTACCATTGTTTGCTCATGGAGTCCTGAATGAGGCACATGACCTGCATTGTGATGGAGCGTCAGTTACGGCACTACGGCCATGTGGCGCGTTTCCCCGAGGGTGATCCGAGTCGTTAGATCCTCATTGTTGGGGACCTGAGTGGCTGGACCAGGCCAAGGGGTCGCCCACATAACACCTGGCTACAGCAGATAGAGGGTCATTTCTGTAGGGTGGGACTGCACTGCGTGTCTGCCTAGAGGGTTGCCAACTGGGATCCTGAGCTGTTTCGTCGTGTGGTGGGAGCAGCAACACACTGATAGATAGATAGACAGACAGACAGACAGACAGACAGACAGACAGACAGACAGACAGACAGACAGACAGACAGACAGACAGACAGACAGACAGACAGATAGATAGATAGATAGATAGATAGATAGATAGATAGATAGATAGATAGATAGATAGATAGATAGATAGATAGATAGATAGATAGATAGATAGATAGATAGATAGATAGATACTTTATTAATCCCAGGGGGAAATTCACATTCTCCAGCAGCAAAAAATATTAAAGAGTAATAAAAAAAATGCAGGTAAAAAACAGACAATAACTTCAGTAATGTTCAATGTTTACCCCCTCTGGTGGAATTGAAGAGTCGCACAGTTTGGGGAGGAATGATCTTCTCAGTCTGTCAGTGGAGCAGGACAGTGACAGCAGTCTGTCGCTGAAACTGCTCCTCTGTCTGGAGATGACACTGTTTAATGGATGTAGTGGATTCTCCATAATTGATAGGAGCCTGCTGAGTGCCCGTTGCTCTGCTACGGATGTCAAACCATCCAGCTCTATGCCAACAATATAGCCTGCCTTCCTCACCAGTTTGTCCAGGCGTGAGGCATCCTTCTTCTTAATGCTGCCTCCCCAGCACACCACTGCGTAGAAGAGGGCACTCGCCACAACCATCTGATAGAACATCTGCAGCATCTTACTGCAGATGTTGAAGGATGCCAGTCTTCTAAGGAAGTATAACCGGCTTTGTCCTTTCTTGCACAGAGAATCAGTATTGGCAGTCCAGTCCAATTTATCGTCCAGCTGCACTCCCAGATATTTATAGGTCTGCACCCTCTGCACACAGTCACCTCTGATGATCACGGGGTCCATGAGGGGCCTGGGTCTCCTAAAATCCACCACCAGTTCCTTGGTTTTGCTGGTGTTCAGTTGTAGGTGGTTTATGTTGCACCATTTAACAAAGTCCTTGATGAGGTTCCTATACTCCTCCTCCTGCCCACTCCTGATGCAGCCCACGATAGCAGTGTCGTCAGCAAACTTTTGCACGTGGCAGGACTCCGAGTTGTATTGGAAGTCTGATGTATATAGGCTGAACAGGACCGGAGAAAGTACAGTCCCCTGTGGCACTCCTGTGCTGCTGACCACAATGTCAGACCTGCAGTTCCCGAGACGCACATACTGAGGTCTGTTTGTAAGATAGTCCACGATCCATGCCACTAGGTATGAATCTAATCCCATCTCTGTCAGCTTGTCCCTAAGGAGCAGAGGTTGGATTGTGTTGAAGGCGCTAGAGAAGTCTAGAAACATAATTCTTACAGCGCCATTGCCTCTGTCCAAGTGGGAGAGGGATCGATGTAGCATATAGATGATGGCATCTTCCGCTCCCACCTTCTCCTGGTATGCGAACTGCAGAGGGTCGAGGGCATGTTGGACCTGTGGCCTCAGGTGGTGAAGCAGCAGCCGCTCCATGGTCTTCATCACATGTGATGTTAGAGCGACACGCCGGAAGTCATTCAGCTCACCAGGACGTGATACCTTTGGGACTGGGGTGATGCAAGATGTTTTCCAAAGCACCGGGACTTTCCCCTGTTCCAGGCTCAGGTTGAAGATGCGCTGTAGAGGACCCCCCAGCTCTGATGCACAGACCTTCAGCAGTCGTGGCGATACTCCATCTGGACCTGCTGCTTTGCTGGCACGAAGTTTCCTCAGCTCTTTGCTCACTTGCGCTGCTGTAATTGTGGGTGGGGATGTCTCTCCTATGTTGGTATCAGCAGAAGGATGTGTAGAGAGTGCAGTACTCCGAGGTGAGAGTGGGTTAGGGTGGTCAAACCTGTTAAAGAAGATGTTCATTTCGTTTGCTCTCTTCACGTCTCTCTCGATGCTGGTACCCCGCTTTGAGCTGCAGCCAGTGATGATCTTCATCCCATCCCACACTTCCTTCATGCTGTTGTTCTGCAACTTCTGCTCCAGCTTTCTCCTGTACTGCTCTTTCGCCGCCCTGAGCTGGACTCGGAGTTCCTTCTACACGCGCTTGAGCTCATGCTGATCACCGTCTTTAAAGGCCCTTTTCTTTTGGTTCAAAAGGCCCTTGATGTCACTTGTAATCCATGGCTTGTTGTTAGCATAGCAGCGTACAGTTCTTACTGGAACTACAATGTCCATACAGAAGTTGATGTAGTCAGTAGTGCAGTCAACAACCTCCTCAATGTTCTCACTATGTGATCCCTGCAGGATATCCCAGTCTGTAGTTCCAAAACATTCTCTCAGAGCATTCTCAGCCTCCGGGGTCCACTTCCTGAATGATCGTGTGGTTGTAGGTAGGACTCTCACTTTTGGTTTGTAGTGAGGCTGAAGCAGAACCAGGTTATGATCTCCTTTCCCAAGTGCAGGCAGCGGGGTGGCACTGTATGCGTCTTTAACGTTTGCATACAGTAAATCAATAGTCTTATTTCCCCGGGTGTTGCAGTCCACATACTGGGAGAATGCAGGTAATGTTTTGTCCAGCGTCACATGGTTAAAGTCTCCAGCGATTAGCACAAGTGCCTCAGGGTGCTGCGTTTGTAACTTAGCAACAGCAGAATGGATGATGTCACTCGCTATCTCCACGTCCGCCCGAGGAGGAATATACACGATGACAACAATGACGTGTCCGCACTGTACCAGTGCATGCTCCCCAACATGACTTGACTAAAAATGTACCAGCTCTGACTAAATGTATATTGTAATACAAGGTGCTAAAATCTCCAATTTCATTTATACTAATTCGTTTAAAACTATTTTTTCTTCTTGCCTTTTGACAAAAATAAACATTCCTTTTTAAATTTGTAATTTTTGTGTACCGTTTAATACAATTAAATGTTTGTAATTTCTTGCCACAGCAGTAAACCCCAAACTTTAACAGGTTAGGATACTAAACAGCAGCTTGATGATTCACACTGGCAGTGATGCAATGCTTTGTATGACGTATGCTGTGTGCTTTCAATCAGCATCAACTATAATATAATAAAACAGTAAGGTCTGCGTGTCCAGTCCCTCAGGGCAATCAGACTGGCCAGCTTGAGTGTGAGTGTGAGATGCATGAGGAGGACTAAAGGTGCACGGTGAGAGGATTACCTTCAGTGACAACCAACATGGGGGGGGTTGGGGTTGAGGGAGGGAAAGAAAGAAAGAAAGAAAGAAAGAAAGAAAGAAAGAAAGAAAGAAAGAAAGAAAGAAAGAAAGAAAGAAAGAAAGAAAGAAAGAAAGAAAGAAAGAAAGAAAGGTGTCTTGAAAATAATGAGAAGTAGGCTTTATGGGAACACACTTGAGAGAGGGAGAGCCATTCAAGAGGCCTTCACACACACACACAAATGCAGACAGTACACGTAGGGAAAGAGATAGCAAATAATTTTGAAATGATTCTATTACCCGTCTTCAATAAGGTACTCTGGCTAGTATTAAATGTTAGCTCCATTAAAATAGAGGAGTCAGAGTGAAAGGTTTTGAGTTCCGACTCCACAGCCCTGAGATAAACACAGAATATCTGGTTCTATCACATTTAAATCTGTGAAATACAGAAAACCCAAGCATGGATAACTGAATATTATTGAACTGAAAAATTAAAAAGAGCGAAACCAAAAAAATGACAAAAACAACCCCATCAAGACTGAGTTTTTATCTACATTTCTCTCGTTCTTCTAAAGAACTGTGAACAGAATCCAAGCACCTTGCGACTTCTCTCCACGTCTTTGCATCATCCTGAAAATCAAAATTGAGAGACTGAACACATACCAGTTGTTTTCCCCAGATCAGCATCTTTCTTCTCCTGCAGACTTAGTTCTTGAGCTCTCCTGATATCCTCCTCCTCTGAAATCGTATTACTATCACAGTTATCATCATCTGAATAAAAAAAAAATAAAAAATTTGAGCAGGTAATTTGAACAAGCGTCACGGTGGCACAGTGGTAGCGCTGCAGCCTCGCAGTTAGGAGACGCGTCTGGGTTTGCTTCCCGCGTCCTCCCTGGGTGGAGTTTGCATGTTCTCCCCGTGTCTGCGTGGGTTTCCTCCCACAGTCCAAAGACATGCAGGTTAGGTGCATTGAAGATCCTAAATTGTGCTTGGTGTGTGTGTGTGCGCCCTGTGGTGGGCTGGCACCCTGCCTGGGGTTTGTTCCTGCTTTGCGCCCTGTGCTGGCTGGGATTGGCTCCAGCAGACCCCCCGTGACCCTGTAGTTAGGATATATGGGTTGGATAATGGATGGAGGTAATTTGAACATTAAAAAATGCCACGGAGCACAATAAAGGGCAGGGAATTTCAGATAAACAGAGCAGAAGATGAATATTTTCAGTATTTACATAATTCAATTTTTTAAAAATTACAGTTAAAAAATGCAATGGATGTTGTTTGAATATAATTAAAGGTTCAACACTGATATCTTTAGATTTCACTGAGCACCTACTGCAAAACAAATTAAGAATAAGACAATTGTAACATATAACTCACTTTTAATAGTTAAGTTATACTTGCATGTATGGCTGTTTAAAGCAATACTCCACACCAAAGTGGTTATTTTTCAATATGTTACTTACCCCATGTGGTGTGTAGTGATGGCTGAGAAAAAATGTAATCCTGTGTTTTCTTAAAAAATAAAGATAGCATTTCCAATGGAATGTTAGTCTACACCAGCGTTTCTCAACCTTTACGTATTTGCGACCCGAGTTTTCGTAACAGTTTTAATTGTGCACCCCTAACGTTTTATTGAAAGGAGCCCACTAATACTAATTTGTTCTTTTTTAATTAATGATATATCATAGATGCATATTTTATTATACCTACTTAACTTTTTATCAACATTTATCAAACTATATTTATTTTTCTAGTATCAGAATGTAGTTTAAGTTAATTTGTTTTGGTTTTAATAGATGTATTTTTCATATTTTCGATTCTTGTTTTCTTTTTTTCACATCTTTGCGCTCCCCCCCCCCCCCCCCCGGGGTGCCCACCCCATAGTTTGAGAACCACTGGTCTACGGCATGGGTGTTGAACTCCAGTCCTGGAGGGCCGCAGTGACTGCAGGTTTTCATTCTAACCCTTTTCCTAATCAGTTTTCACTGCTGATTCACTTCTTTCCCTTCATTTTCATAGCCCTGTTTTTGAGGATTCAGTCCTGTGAATTGATTTGTTTCTTCATTAAATGACAGCCAAACAGAAATGAGATGTGAAACGAGCAAACAGATGACCAGCTAAACTGGGGTTTCAAACTCCAACAAGTTTCTTAATGAGAAGCCAATGCGTGCTGTTAATTAAACCTGATATTTAATTATTCATTCTGCCACTGCAGACATTTCCAAAACTGATGATTTTATGTTATTTTCTAAGAACGCCGTCAAGATGTTTTGATGACCTGAGAGATCAGCCTTACTGAGACCTCCACCTTTCTCTGTTTTCAGATTTTGTGTGATGGGCACAGGTGAGATGGTTGTGTGGCTGCTTGTTTCGTGTCTCATTGTTTGGCCGCTAATTAAGGAAAAAGAAACAACTAAGGGGCCTGAGTCAAGTTAATTAAAAGAAGTAATTATCAGCAAAAACTGGTCACTAATTAAGAAGATGGTTAGAATGAAAACCTGCAGCTACTGCTGCCTTCCAGGACTGGAGTTCAACACCCCTGGTCTACGGTGACCAAAGTTTGGACAACAGCAAACAATATCAAAAAATCCATGAAAAAAAAAAAACAAAAACCCGTAACCGTAACCACGAGGTTACTCGTGTTGCATCAGCCATATGTCAAGTCACCTACTCGTATGTTCAAAATGCAATTGCTAAATAAATACCTACAGAAAATTACAGTAGCTCACACAGGATTGCCCTTTTGAACTAAAAAAACTGGCACCCACTACACGACGAAACGGCGCAGGATCTCAGTTGGCAATCCCCCCAGTCCGACCCTCCAGAAATGACTGTCTATCTGCCACAGCCGAGTGCTACGTGGGCGACCCCTTGGTCTGGTCCAGCCACTCGGGTCCCCAACAATGAGGATCTTACGAGCTGGATCACCCTTGGGGGAAACGCGCCACATGGCCGTAGTGCCGTAAGTGATGCTCCATCACAATGCAGGTCATGTGCCTCATTTGGGACTCCGTGAGCAACACAAAGTCACACCAGTGGTATCTGAAGATTCTCTGAAGAGACACAGTACCAAAGGAGTCCAGTGTTCATCCCAGGTCACTGGACAGTGGCCATGTCTCACAAACGGGGAGCACCAGGACTCCAAAGACTTGGGCCTTCGTCCTTTTTTTGAGATATCAGGAGCGCCACACACCCCTTTAAAGTGACCTCATGACGCCCCCCATGCTCTCCCAATCCGTCTACTGACTTCATTGAAAGAGTCACCAGAGAAGTGTCTGTTTAATAAATATTTTAGCAAAAAATGCCTATGTTTTGCACATTGTAAGGATACAACTGAACGACTTGACATGTGGATTAGGCAGCACTAGTAGCGTGTGCTTCTTTTCCTCACGGATGTATGTCCAGCGACAGTCATAAAAGGCTCTCATTCAATCAAATTGTGTTATCTGCCATGTTAAGGGCAGCTGGATCTCTAGAATTCACTATGAGTGAGCGGCAGGACCGGGAATAGGAATGGAAATGTGCAGAGAGAAATGAACAGCTAAAGGACAGAGACAAACGAAATTCTCAGCCGCCACCACTACAAGTCATAAAAAAATAAAAAAATGGTGGAGTATTCCTTTAGTATCAAGATGAAGGGAAAGCTTAAATGAAAGCTGGACTTTTATTTAACTCTTTTAGGGCAGATGTCGACTTTTATCAACAGGAGGGGTTGAGGGTGAATGTCGACAAACATCGACATCCAGGGGCAGAGGGCGACAATCAGCTGTTAATGGCGACAAAACTCACTGATACGTCACAGGCATTCCCCTCTCTGCTTGGAGGAATGTTAGACTCATTGACTCGGCATTTAATCCTTGGGTGTGCGTGAATTGCGAAATGTAAACAAAGGCAAGATGGCATCGACATCTCACGAGGAAGCGAAGCGAGTGCAGAATACAAAACCCTCAGCAGACGATGTTTTGTGCATTATCACTGAGACGGACTCGGATTTTTCAGAATCTGATTTGTTGACAGTGATTAGGAGATCGAGCAAGAGAGTGAGGAACTGGCATCAGCTGATCGGACACCAGCCAATGCCGCCCCCAGCTGATCGGATGCCAGGTAAGCGCATTCGCACAGCCGACGCACCTACGGTAAGGTTCGTGTGGGAGGAATACTCAGATATTGATCCGTGGGAGGCAAACTGGCTACCGGACTTCACAAGACGGCACGGCCTGCTGTTGGACACGGCAGATCACCAGCCGCTGGACTACTTCAGGCTGCTCTCTCCTGATGCTGCCTTTCAGCTACTGTCAGACGAGACAAACTGGTATGCAGAGCAGTTTTTTGAATCACGGGCTGTGCTTGCAGCGCATACTCGTTTTTCAAAGTGGAAACCCGCAACAAAAGACAAGATGAAGGGCTTTGTGGCCTAACAAATAGAGATGGGACTGGACTGGCGATACAACTTCAGGGAGGATTGGTCCAAACGTACTTTGTCCCCTGGTGGCTTTGGACAGGTTATGCCACGTGATGATAGGTACGTGCTGCTGCAAAGTTTTATTCACTTCTGTAATAAACAGAAGCAAATCCCAAGGGGTGAGCCAGGCTATAACGCCATGTATAAAGTTCAGCCCCAGCTTGACATTGTGGAACCAACATAGAAACAATTTTATCAACCTGGCCGTGATTTGTCTGTGGATGAATCTATGATAAAATACAAGGGACGCCTTTTTTTCTGCCAATATATGCCAGACAAGCCCACAAAGTATGGCATAAAGGATTTTGTACTGGCAGAAGCAAACACTGGTTTCTGCCTGAAAGTAATCATATACAGTAATCCCTCCTCCATCGTGGGGGTTGAGTTCCAGAGCCACCCGCGAAATAAGAAAATCCGCGAAGTAGAAACCATATGTTTATATGGTTATTTTTATAGTGTCATGCTTGGGTCACAGATTTGCGCAGAAACACAGGAGGTTGTAGAGAGACAGGAACGTTATTCAAACACTGCAAACAAACATTTGTCTCTTTTTCAAAAGTTTAAACTGTGCTCCATGACAAGACAGAGATGACAGTTCCGTCTCAATTAAAAGAATGCAAACATATCTTCCTCTTCAAAGGAGTGTGCATCAGGAGCACAGGCTGTCAGAAACAGAGAGCAAAGCAAACAAATCAATAGGGCTGTTTGGCTTTTAAGTATGTATTTTTAAGTATCACCGCGGCACAAAGCTGTTGAAGGCGGCAGCTCACACCCCCTCCGTCAGGAGCAGAGAGAGAGAGAGAGAGAAAAACAAAGAGTGAAAAATCAATACGTGCCCTTCGAGCTTTTAAGTATGTGAAGCACCGTGCAGCATGTCGCTTCACTAAGCAGCTACACAGAAGGTAGCAAAGTGAAGATAATCTTTCAGCATTTTTAGACGAGCGTCCGTATCGTCTAGGTGTGCGAACAGCCCCCCTGCTCAATCCCCCTACGTCAGGATCAGAGAAAGTCAGCGCAAGAGAGACAGAGAAAAGTAAGTTGGGTAGCTTCTCAGCCATCTGCCAATAGCGTCCCTTGTATGAAATCAACTGGGCAAACCAACTGAGGATGCATGTACCAGAAATTAAAAGACCCATTGTCCTCAGAAATCTGCGAACCAGCAAAAAATCTGCGATATATATTTAAATATGCTTACATATAAAATCTGCGATAGAGTGAAGCCGCGAAAGGCAAAGCGCGATATAGCGAGGGATCACTGTATACAGGAAAGTATTTCTTTCAAAGAGAGAACTGTCCCTTGACAAGTCAGGTTGTGCTGGAGCTGAACATTTGGGTCATGTTGTGTACATTTGGACAATTTTTACACATGCCCAGAATTGTTCATGGAGCTACAGAGCAGAGGAATTGGAGCTTGTGGCACAGTGAGGGTGAACAGGAGACACAGGCCTTCACAGCTGAAGCCAGACAGGCTGAAGATGAAAAGAGGTGACAATGCGGTTTTCATGTGGGCGGAAAACTTGGTGGCAGTGGCATGGCACGATGGCAAACGGGTGACTTGCCTCTCTACAGTACACACTAACAATATATGTGAGAAAGTGCAGCAACAGACAATTGAAAAGGAAACACCAGTGCAACACACATTGTAAGGAGTGCAATGTGGCGATGATAGCGATGGGCTGCTTTGAGCGAGATCAGACTGTGCAGGACTTCGCTGTGTAAAATCATAGAGTATGCAGGCTCATACAACATGCAAGACAGTAACATTTGTCAAAAGTAAATATTTTTTGTTGATTCGATAGGTTAAACAATTGCTTTGTGTTCTTTTTTTAAAAAAAGTAAGTTTTTGAAAACATATTCAGCCCTGGGAGAAAAAAAACAAACAAAAAAAAAAATTAGCCCTAAGAGAGTTAAACAAGACCAGGATACTTCATGCCACTTTCTCACCAAACTTCGACCCCCTGCATACACTAACCTTTTACGTTATCTGCAATGCTGTTTAACAAAGCGCATAACATCTCCCCTTCCAGCTCATGGGGATTAAAAATGTGCGCCACTCTCATTGTTTTCTTGAACTGAAGCTGCAGCTCTTGAAATCCTTTATCTCCCGACAGGATGGTAAACGGAATGTGCTTCGAAAGTTGTTCATCCAGGCGGCCAGCCTAGAATTACAAATGGACACTTTATTATTTATTATTATTTATTTAATTGATGCCTTTATCCAAGGCAACTTATAAATGCATTATAACTTGCTATGTGAGTGGGTTCAGAAAATGTCTAGATATTAAAACAATAAGATGTAAACACTTAGACTGTACAATAATAAAATAAGAATATATTGCAACTAATACATATTTATTTAGGAAGGAATGCGACTTCTAAACCAGCATAGAAAAAATAAAAAATAAAAACTTGGTCGGTCTTTGCTAAGAATTTTAATATATATGTCACCGGCAAGATGTGAAAAGCAGGTATTGTATAGAATGCCTAGGAAATCTGTAGCATGCATGACGTTTTTAGGTAGAGCATGAAATGTTTGTGTTACTTATGTACTTAGGCCCTGTATATAATACTAGACATCCATATTACTAACCGAAGGTTGTAAACTGGATATGGACGCAGGGCGCATCGAGGCGCACGTGCACTGCAACGAGCCCGCCACAGAGAAAACCAAAACGAGAGGATTCAGCGCATATGTGAATCACATTACAGTATTACAGTACGGAATCCCCAGACGTCCAAACTACACAGCGTAAACCGGATATGGACACAGGGCACAGGGCTGAACTTGCTGTGCTCCACTCTGCCAGCAGTCGGTGTCAGCAAAGGCAACGGAATCACGTCTCCATAAAACGAGACCGCTTTACTACAGATATGCGTATGGAATTAAATGACATTTCCCCAGATGCACCCACCCTCCATGATATGTCATCCATCCAGATATCGGACGGAACAGAAACTGATTGCCATTCTTGGATTTCCGATACGCTGGTGAATCACGGGCTTACTAGTTATACAGAACGACTTGCCCGTTTGCCTTTTGCCTTTGCACAGAAAGCCTAGGAAATGTTTGAAAATTTTAATTGTTTCATACTTTGACATCCAATTTTCAGCATTCTATAAATTTCCTAGGCAGTCTCTACAATGTCTAATTTCACACATTGACGGTTACATCACATTAACACAATTCACATTTTTTAAATAGCAAGCAAAATAATACCTAATTATCAAAGTATCTGTATAATTTTAAATATTTACAGTGTCCCACAAATATGAATGTCATGTTTGAAGTAATCTGAGGAGTACAATCATAAAAAGTATTTCATTGAGTGGAAGTGAGAGAAGATAAAAAATAACACCAGAAAGCCCAGAAGATCTGCAAGCCATTCTGAGCAAAGGCCATACAGTTTAAGATGACTTCTAACACACATCGACTATAAAAAGGTTCAAGTGTGTCAGATATTGTAAATAATTTGTATGCTTTATTAATAAAAAGTATTTCATTAGGAGTGTTGAAGTAAATACCAAAAAAAATAATAAAGAAAATCTGCAAGAATATTTGAGTATAAGCAATATAGTTTAAGATGACTTTAAACACACATAGTCCTGCGGTGGGTTGGCACCCTGCCCAGGATTGGTTCCTGCCTTGTGCCCTGTGTTGGCTGGGATTGGCTCCGGCAGACCCCCGTGACCCTGTGTTCGGATTCAGCGGGTTGGAAAATGGATGGATGGATGGATTAAACACACATAAATGTAAAGTATAAAAATGTTCAAGGGCATCAAATACTGCACTGGGCACTTTATACTAATTTGGATTCTCACCATTTAGTTCTAAAGTTGCTGCCGTTTAAAGCGGTTTAGAAAAACCTCTGGAGATTTTCAGGATTCTATTCAACAATTGAACCTTAACTACATGATGATACTGCGCGGTTTTAACAATCAGATTTTTAGTACCAGTATACTGCGCATCCTGAACATCTACACATAAAATACAGTACTAAAAAACAAACAAAAAAAAAAACAATTCCTTACTATGAAAGGTGAAAATAAAAGTTAACAGATTTTTTTAAAGATTTGGTTACATGCAATCATTTTTATACACTTATTACATTAACAGGAAACTAATTAGTTTGCAAATCTTATACTGTATGGCTATAAGTGAACTCTTAAAATGAATCAATCTCTGATTAACGCTTTCATTTCAAACAGAGAAAATGTAATAAAATTTTAAAAACACTGACATGCATGCATATAGCAAAATCAGCTGCATCCTTTCTATCACTGCATTGGGGATGAAGGAAGAAACAACCCGTGTTCACAAGATATTTATACACTTTATTTTGTTCTGGTGCCTTCCAGGCCTCTTTTCCACCTAAAGAAGTGGACAAAAGGAAAAAAAAAATAATTATATATGGTGACATTCAATCACACACTTGTAAAACAGAAATCTGACCTGATAGCTACAAGAATGTATTATAAAAATTTGGATAACTCAGCAACTACAATATATTTGCTTAGTAGTACTAAAATAGTAAGGATGATCAAAACAGTTTCAGAAGGAGTAACATTATGTTTTTGCACAGTAGGACTGCCAAACACAATTTAATGAATTAAATATATATTCAGGTCGGGACTCAGACTATGAATGCAATGAATATTTTATATATATATATATCTGTATACACACACACACATACAGTATATATGGCTAATCAAAATGAAAAAGCAAATTTCAAAAATTTATTTCAAACAAACTGTATAAGACAGAAACACATTCCACATGTCACTGGATAGAGGAAAGTTCAAAGTTTGGTCCTATGGTCCTTGAGGTTGCATGCACTCAACATGACCACCACGTGTAGCGTGACAAGCATCAAAGCGGTAGACCATTTCTTGCCACACATGAGTCAGCTGGTCCCCTATTACTGAATTCACACCTCCCTCAATTCAATGTCACAAATCTTGAAGATTAGCAGGCATAGGTGGAACAAACATTATTTCTTTAATGTATCCCCATGGATAAAAATCGCAGAAGGTAAAGGTCTGGAGACCTGGGAGGCCACAGACAATGAGCCAGATCTTGTTGTCCACCTCTTCCAATTCATCGCCCTGGAATGGTGTCATTCGGGTAACACCAGACCTCCAAGCAGAAATGAAGCGGGGCACCATCTGGCATGAAAATGAAATCAGCGCTCAGTGGCATTCACTGGTACTTTTAGGCAGGCTTTTAAACTAGGAACCTCGGGTCACGACCATAATTCGTTCCAAAGCTCTGGCTGTAACCCGATTTGGTCACGACCCGAAGTAATTTCCCCCATAAGATTGTATGTAAATACAATTAATCCGTTCCAGACTGTCCGAACTGTATGTAAAGATATATATATTTTTAAAGATTTTTAAGCACAAATCTAGTTAATTATACCATAGAATGCACAGCGTAATAGTAAACTAAATGTAAAAACATTGAATAACACTGAGAAAACCTTCAACAACAGAGAAAACTAACATTGCAAGAGTTTGCGCTATATCGCTATGAACTGCTTGCTAAAAACACTTTTTTTTAATGAGTTTTAAGCACAGGGGAAAAAAATGAACATTTGAAAAATCCGTAATTTAATAAACAACCAAGAAAAGTAACATTGCAACAATGCACGCTACGAACCGATCACTGTAAACAGAAGTGAAGTGGAGGTTAAAATCCAATACAAAAAAGTCTTCATTAAAACAATGCTGGAATCGGTCTTTTTAAAAACAAGCCTGGTGCCTGCCTTCTCAGCCTTAGGCGGCCAGCCCTCCCTCTCTCGCTGCACAGGGAGCGACTGAACACGTATGGAAATCATCGGCGCGCACAAACCGAAAGTGAAACTGGCTTGTTCGTATACCACGTGTGTGGTCATGAACAGATGTAAAAAAGTTTGGCAAACTTTTTGGTCGTAACCCGATTTGTACGTGTTCAGAGATGTTCGTAAACCGAGGTTCCACTGTATTTATATATATATTATAAATAGTGTCCATCTTAAATTTTTTCTAATCAAAAACACATCCATAAACCACCACAGCAAGACTGAGAGCAGTCCCAGTGATGCCCAGTTCAGACAGGGTGGCAAAGAGAATCTGGCGGGCAGTAAACTCTGTTAAAGGCAGAAGGAAGGATCAAAGAGGTTGCTGCCAACCCAATTTTGATTAACAGGTAGAAATCTTCACCACTGGTCGACTTTTGCCACTACACTAGTTGTCCACCTTCTAGCACCTTACCCATTGAAAATGTCTGGCAGCACAGATTAACAAAGCAACAACTAAATCTCTCCTTCCCTGCCAGTCCCTTACACTCATCTACCAATTCCTTTATTTTTTTCGTTTATGTCGGTTCTTTCCCTAGAGTAATTTTTTTTACTGAAGTGATCCCCTCCTCTCTCTCTCTGTTGCATTCCCAATGATCTGTTATATACAGTATGTGATTTCTCTGTGTCAGTTTTGGACATTCCTTTCAGGATGGGTAGGTATGTGGTCAAGTGCAGTTTACTATACAGTAATCCCTCGCTATATCGAGCTTCGCGGCTTCACTCCATCGCGGATTTTATATGTAAGCATATTTAAATATATATCGCGGATTTTTTGCTGGTTCGCGGATTTCTGCGGACAATAGGTCTTTTAATTTCTGGTACACGCTTCCTCAGTTGGTTTGCCCAGTTGATTTCATACAAGGGACGCTATTGGCAGATGGCTGAGAAGCTACCCAACTTACTGTTCTCTCTCTCTTGCGCTGACTTTCTCTGATCCTGACGTAGGGGGATTGAGCAGGGGGGCTGTTCGCACACCTAGACGATACGGACGCTCGTCTAAAAATGCTGAAAGATTATCTTCACGTTGCTATCTTTTGTGCAGCTGCTTCCTGAAACGACATGCTGCACGGTGCTTCGCATACTTAAAAGCTCGAAGGGCACGTATTGATTTTTGACTGAAAAACAAACTCTGTCTCTCTCTCTCTCTCACTCTGCTCCTGACGGAGGGGGTGTGAGCTGCCGCCTTCAACAGCTTTGTACCGGCGGTGCTTCACATACTTAAAAGCCAAACA